>NC_088305.1:25319652-25355197 GCF_032854445.1 Liolophura sinensis | reverse complement strand
ATGGAGGGCTGTCATTGTCAAAGCCGATCAATTTATCGCCAGTTATTCGACAGCGAAGAGGGACAATACGGTGACGTGGTTAAACATCGGGATAAAAATCTGACCCAGTGTCGTGCATTGGGGGACACGACAGCAGCATGCAGCACACCACTGCAGCTGCGACAGCGACTGCATTCTCCTGCAGCATGTGAGGCTGGAGATAGTAACAAGCTCCCACGCCTTGCATCTCAGAAACTCGAGGCTGTTACAATCGCTGGATTCCTTGTCAGCCTGTCCCTTTGAAGGTCGAACTGACCTACATTCATCTTACCGCGATCGATGGAATGGCTTTGAGATAAAAATAGCCACACCCATTACATTTGCTTCCAGTTATACTATATTCCTGAGACAACTGAGGTAAGCAGTAGAGTGTGCCACTATTGTCTGAACTGCGGACATCTTTTGTTACAGGACTGTTTTCTCCTGCTGTGCTTATAAACGGAAACAATTAATTAGAGAACATGTCCTTAATCCTAACGTTGCACCATTGTACTTACTGATCCATATTTTATGATTTTATCACATAACAAACTGGGCAGAGCCCTGGGGAAACCCACGACCATCCGCAGGTTAACATAGTGAAGTAAAAAAATTTTTACATACTCAGCCTGTTACTAAACTGGAAAATACAAAGCAAATACATGACAAACTTCTTGAAATGTGTAATGTTTAATATTTGTAATCATCTTGAATACTTTGTTCACACAGTTAGTTTGATTATAGTATCTTATAAAACAAAAAACAATTAGCGTATTATTTTATATAAAAAATAAGAAACAAATAAAATCTCTGATTATTGGTATAGACTGGCTTGATTTTTTAATAATTTAGGCCATTACACATAATATAGTAACAAAATTCATCAATATTTATAAAACAAGGTAAAGCATCATGTAGTTTGAAAAGTGAAGCTTCATACATTCATACATCCAAAGAGCAACAACATAACCAATAGTGCTGTCCCCGCAACTGTCCCAACCAGCAGGAGAAGTAAAGCAGTGAGAGACGGCATAACAAATATATATGTATAATTTATAAGACATTTATACAATGTATTTATAAGACATTTATACAATGTATGCATTTAAATCATTTAATGAATTATTGTTTATTTATTTATTTATTTGATTGGTGTTTTATGCAATTCAGAGTATTGTTACGTTATTATTCTTATTGTAGCGCAATTGGACATGACTGGATGCACTAATCATCACTTACACAACGCATTAACACGATCATGACGTTGCTATCACAGGTTGTTGTTTAATGTAATAACGTATTAATGTAATAACGTTTTAATGTAATAACGTTTTAATGTAATAACATAATAATGTAATAACAGATCAATGTGGGTCATGTAATATTCATGCAAAAACAATTGCCATTCGATCAACAGTGGTTGAATTGTATTTGTTAACAAGACACGTGAAAATTTTCCTTAAAATTTTCCTTTTTTTTCAGCTAATTTTGCATATGCAAGTCATTCTTCAGAATTCCTGTATTTATCTCTACACCGTGGATAGACTGTAGAAAGTTGTGTGCTCGTTTCTATTTGATTTAAACTAGGAAATCTGAGCTCCAACATAAACATACATCTACAAGTAATACCCTATTATTACTATTATTATTATTATTATTAAACATAATTCATGTAATTACTCAAGTAACTCTATACGTTATAAAATCCTTTATAAAATTTAAACCGTACAAAATGCAAAAAGACTTAATTTACCTGGTCTTGGAAAGTGACAAATCTGCCTGCACCCATTTGTCATTTTACACATAATCCATGTCAATGCGATCTCACAGTCCGGGTACGTAACCCCATACAAGCTGTGAACAATGTGGTACTATAGGCAGCCACACTGCATGGTGTCCCAAACCAAACAGAGTATTAACTACCTTCCTTAACACAGCCTCTGCTCAGTCTCCCCCCTCACCCCTCAGAAACAATTGCCACCACCCACAGAGATTTCCGGCAACTTCATCACATGCCTAAATTACCCCCATAAAATCTAAAAATAGCAGAGTATAGCACCCACACAGCTGGTGGTAGATTCGCACGTCAATGCTTCATGCATTTTGCCAATCGTAATGGAGTCACAGCTATTTTTATCTCTTGAATTGCTCACTAAGATTCCAAATCAGCAATTAACGCCCCGGTTGTTTGTACAAGTACATCCTATATTTGAAAGCCGAGTACATGTAGTCTTAAGTAAGTCTGAGATAGTCCGAAGCTGATCATTCATTAGATATTCAGATATCATCATACGAAACACAGTATATTTTAGATAAAACTAAGGCATTAATGTATAATTATAATTTTGGAATTTACGCTGTTTATTTGTAAAATAAAATTACATTAACACGATTAATTTATGCATGATAGTGTCACAAAAGCATGTTGGAAAACATATCCACTGGGAGTTTTTGGTACGATTAAACTCATTTCTGAGTTTTCTAAGCTAGTGCAACCTGTGCAATTTGTAACACATCGTTATAGACTCAAGAATGCAGGGCACAGAATCTTTTCCATCCAAATCAGCTGAAAATTCTTCTACATGTACTAGCATGAGCCCTATTAGTAAAACAATTAGTATCGCCCACTTTGGTTAGAAGATTAGACACTCTCAAAATCCTGATTTCCCTTAAGATTAGCAGATCAGCAAAATATTCTCATCCCTGAGGTACTAGTCATTCATGATATTTTAGTGAAGGCACACGTACTATCCGTATCATCAAAGCTTTAGACATGTGCAGTTCAAGGAAGACACTACAACTGAAATTGTTCGTTTTTTTTATCTTTGGGTATGCTTAACAGAGGACTTGTTCTGAAGCTTTTCTGTACAGAATCACACTATTCTACTAGTTACACGCTCACATTCTTCCCCCTACCCTGAACCACGGCCCATTAACACACTGACAGACTGCCCTGCATGGTGACTAATCGCTTCTTGATTCGACAGCTGATGCTTAACAAGCCATTAACGAGGGGGTGATTCCCCAAGAGTTATTGCCCATTAGGACAATGTTCTGGAATGGCTGATGGACACAGAATAGAGATGACTTCAAAGAGGCTTCAGGATGAGGTATAGGAAGACGGTGGAGAAGAGTGGTTTCTTTAAAGTGGATGTGTGGGACAATCAGTGGGAAGAAATCACAAGCAGGATAATTAAGGGAGTGGATAATGGGCTGTTTCTCAATTTTCTGAAACAGATTTAAAATGTGAGATGTTGGTTACTGTATACTTTTCACAGAGCGAGATTCTTAACTGTATCTGCCTGAAACTAAGCAGCATAAAAGCACAATGTTCTGCATCAAATGCATGTTGTATTTTGACAGGTGTCAACTATTTGATAGTCCAGCTCATGCTAGCTGCCTCTCCGGCCGTACGTGGGAAGGTCTGCAGCAACCTGCGGATGGCCATGGGTTCACCCACCATAATGCTGGCTGCCGTATAAGTGAAATATTCTTGAATACGGTGTAAAACACCAATCAAATAAATTAATAAATCAACTGCTTGATAACTTTAAATAAAGATTTATTTATTTATTTATTTATTTCATTGGTGTTTTACGCCGTACTCAAGAATATTTCACTTATATGACGGCAGCCACATTATGGTTTTAGATAAACTGAATGCAAGTGTAATAAGTATTATTAGAAACTTTTTGTGTTTTCTGTCATCATTTATTTCCTACCTCATCACCGTGACCCCAAATTTGTGGAGGTGGCAGTGATGTAAAGCAAACAAAAAGGTAGTGGCAGATGCACTGTAAGGAGTATGGCATGCACTGTAAGGAGTATGGCATGCACTGTAAGGAGAATGGCATGCACTGTAAGGAGAATGGCATGCGCTGTAAGGAGTATGGCATGCGCTGTAAGGAGTAAGGCATGCACTGTAAGGAGAATGGCATGCACTGTAAGGAGAATGGCATGCACTGTTAGGAGTAGAACATGCACTGTTAGGAGTAGGACATGCACTGTAAGGAGTAGGACATGCACTGTAAGGAGAATGGCATCCACTGTGAGGAGAATGGCATGCGCTGTAAGGAGTAAGGCATGCACTGTAAGGAGAATGGCATGCACTGTAAGGAGTGGGACATGCACTGTAAGGAGAATGGCATGCACTGTAAGGAGAATGGCATGCACTGTAAGGAGTAGGACATGCACTGTAAGGAGTAAGGCATTAATGACTTGGAACTGAACTCTCAGCAACCACCAGCTCCTTATTTCAATAAAGAATTCTTGTTCAGGGTTTAAGCCCACCGCAGACGAGAGCCAAATGCTCAATTATTGACTATAAGTAACTAAAGCCTCATCATGTGCGCACAGTTTATACTGAGGCTTTCAACTGACAAGATCGTCAGTCAAGTATCTAGCCTGTTTGATATTTTCAGGCAAGCGAGAGAAAAACCTTACTGTGTTCGGGGAATCCAAGCTACCAGCTGAGCCAGATACACAAACAGACCAATAGAAATTTGCTAATAAATGTGACTCTCCTCGTGGTTTGTTCAAAATGGTGTCCGAAATGATGATAAAGAGATTCACGCATTTTCATCGATAACGAGCCCGTAAACGATGATGTCGCTGTTTTAACAATAAAAATAGGAGCCAAACTCCACTATAACACATCATTAGAGTCCACCATCTTTCGTCTGGCAAGCCATGTGAGGTGTCATGTCTGGTCACCTGACCTGCTTCATGGCCATCCGTTAGCCAAATGCTCGTCGTCTGCGTTCAACTTTTTGACTAAGGCAACAATCTCGTCCATTCAACAGTTGAGCATTTTACTCTGGTCTCCAGCAGACTTTAGATGCCAGAAGCAGCTCCATCACAATTTTGACACAATTTTTGATCCTATCTTCTAACATGTACATTGACCATTTACTTCACAAAGATCACAACGCCAAGATGACTACTACTTTTTTGACGCTGTCACAGCTATTGTTTAAATTGCGCCTCTACTTTTATTTAAAAAATTTTTCTTTAACTTTTTAGGATAAAGCAGCTAAAACTCATCAAAGACAGGAGACTTTATGAAATTGGATTCAGTGTGTTAAGCAGTCTCCTCAAACTGTCAACTATCTAGGTCAGTGATAGTAGGCGGGTAATTAATGGTTAGAAGCAATGATGTGCTCAGGAAATTTACACGTAGCAATATTTGTTTTACAAAACCCAGAGGCAATCCTTTCCCATATTCCTCCTTCCTTTCGGGCTGAGAGAATCACGTGGCCAGACTGTTCACAGCCAAAAGGCTAGTCACAATGAGAAGTTCCCTGAAGGCCAAATCGCAATCATTCAAGCGTGAGCAGCTCAATAAAGGAACATTACCCCGGGCATGCAGCCAAACTGGAAGCAGTGAGATGCTAGGGCTAGCGGACAGATGCAAGAATTACCAGGCTGGTCAAGATTAAGGCCAGTGAATGGACAATGATGACCTGTCAGCAGGTCAGTTAGGCCACAGACTTTAGATCCCACAGATCTGCAGCGGTGTGTTGGTTTGCACCATGGCTGGACATTTGGATGTCTCAGTCCTTTCAGAAATTTGCATACAAATTAACCACTGAAGCATATGAATTTATATGCAAATATCTGTGCACTGAACAGTCTGGAAAGTTTGCAATTCCGACGTGAAAGTTTGCAATTCCATCGTGAAAGTTTGCAATTCCAACGTGAAACTTTTCGTCACGTGAAACAAAATGAATTCATCCCCCACCATTCACTTGCAAATATTCTAATTCTTAACATAAATATGAATTATATGAGATCTATTTTCTATACAGATGACCCATATATGCATATCAAGGTCACTTATTGGTAATTTGATATTTGATATTCAATGCAGCACTCAAGAATTTGAATTTATACTACTGTTCTACGACAGCATCTTAACACCATACACAAAAACATGTATGTGGGAAACCAGACTGTCAAGGGTTAGACACCAACATTTTGCAAGCTACGGAGGGATTTTCCACCAGGTGCCATACACACAAGCACCTTGCAATGCTGGAATACCACCTTGGAGTCTGAAAAAAAAATGCTAAGTCTGCACAAATGCCAAGAAGGGCACTATTAACCGATTTTTATCAATAAGACTCCATCAAACAGTGTGAGCAGAGGCATCCACAAATTTCAAGATTAAGGCAGGAGGAAAACTGTAATTACCCTAATTTTTCACCCTTTTCAGCTACTTGTGTGACCAATATTATAGGGTGTAGAGAAATAATCTGCACAGTTTTATGAAGTTTCATCTTTAGTGACACACAAAAATCATTTTTGGTGACATTTTAATAACAAATGTATGCATAAATTTCACTCACAAAAGGTTTTTTTGTGGTTAAAAATGTTGAAGATTTATGGTATATATTTTGATATTATACCAAAATATCGAAAATCACCAAGCAGAACTTGCTGTCTCAGAGAGTCAATGGTCACAGCGGCAGACTGATGAGGCAATTTGCGCTAAGATGAAAAATAACAGCCACAAATCTTCACGTAAATTAACCCCTGTCCTTCTAAAAAAGCTCCCTTGAGCCACATTTTCCCTCTTGTGAAAATAGCCATCAGTCATTTTAGACAAGCTCATTGCCTTTGGTCAGAACCAAGACTTCATATATTATGTTTACATGGAAGAGATAATTTCACAGGACTGTAAAATGTATGATGTCCGACTCACTAATGACCAACTCCATCAATAAACATGTGTGTTTGTCCATTACTGCCTCGTTTATTTACCCTGACAATTAAGGGGTTTACTGCAACTCTAGTAGCTGATAGCTCTGGTAAATATTTACACATTACCGTTGTCACTCTAATAAACCGCACAAGCCAGATGTCTTATAAAAGACTATTTCCTCTAAATTACTGTAGTTCTTCAAACTTTTCACTTGTTTGCAAGGTGTTTATTCATACATATTCTGAGAACCTTATTCTACACAGACTGATAAAATTATACTTTTGTGAAGTCCAGAAATTGGTCAACCCAACCAATGTAGTTTTGTCTCCAAAGTCATATTAAAAACATTCGTAAGTTGCACTGAAAGCAGCTCCTTTATTTGTGAAAAAGTTGAGGAATTAGGGCAGTTAGCATTTTCTTTTTCCACTCTATTAAACTTTATTAAATAGTAAGCTTTACATTAGTTGGTACCTATCTAATTTCTCATTGGTCAATAAACTCCACTATACTCTCAGTATGATACAAATTACATGCACTGGAAAGAGACATGAAAATTGTCCAGCTGAATAACTAGTAATGAATGCAATGATTTTAACGTTTAGTGCCACTTGGGTATTTATTTATTTCTTTTATTTAAGCCACATTGTGCACAACAAACAACCAAGGGAAAAGCTAATGAAATAAGTTTAACAGATCATATGCAATAGATTTAACAATACCTCACGTACAAATATGGCATTGAAATTATGACTTTCCTTGTTCAAAATGACAATTTGGTGACAAATATTGTAGTGTTATGGCTTTTAATCACAATTTTTAAAGTCAAAGAAGATACAGGTACAGTACTCTCTTTTTCCACTTTCTTGGATTCATATGTGAAAAAAAAAACACTGCAAAAGTTGTGCTTCAAACTGCCATTTGTGTGAGAATTGGAAGAGATCAGACATCAAGTGTTTAGGAAAATTACAACAGCCCACATAGGACCCCTTTCTCCATGTTAGTCTAGTTAAAATGTCAATGTTATGATAGCAGCTAACATCACATGTCCATCTAAGTGATGATGATTGGTCAACTGAGGAATCTGTAGGGCTGACCAGTACTACTGTAATTATTCAACCTTTTTGCATGTTTCCAAGGTGTTTATTCCAGCAAATTCTGATGACATTATTCTCTGTAGACTGATAAAATTATACTTTTTTGTGAAGCCCTGAAACTGGCCAATCCAGCCAATGTAGTTTTGTCTCCAAAATCAAATTGAAAACATGCCTAAATTGTGCTGAAAGTTGGTCTTTCAAATGCGAAAAAGGTTCAGGAATTAGGACCCATGGAAAAAGCTTCTGGGGCTAAATTCACAAAAAGTCTACAGGGCACACTTATATGGCTAATTCTGTTAGCCACCTAGCAATTTTGTCGAGTTATATTAAATATTTGGCTATTGGAATCTGAAAGCTTAGCCCAAATCCTTAGGCATGTTGATAGGTGCCAGTTCCTAGGAGGAAGTAAATTCGACTTTAATAGTGTTCAGTGCGGATTTATTGACAGTTTATTGATTGATTGATTGGATGGAGAAGGAATAACTCCCCTTCTTTTAGTACATGGTAATCTTTTCACACCTCACAAATCATGAAAGGCATCTGTTCCATCTCAACTTTCTGGTGTGAGAGTTATCAAACAATGTTTAGAAACTGTGTTAAATATGAAACTGAAGAATAAACTGTCTCTTCTTTCTGTCATCAATTAGTCATTCAAATTTTTTGCCTTCATATTTTGATGCCAAATTAACAGTTATCATGAATGGTTAAACCAATCAGATTGCTGCAGAGCGGCCACTTAGCCAGCTACAACAAGCTGAATATTAAAGTATTAGACAGTTTTACTTCTGAACAGTTTAGTCAAGGTTTTATCATAGTCTGCTTATGGCAGTGTGCTAATTAAAATAACGCTTAACTGATTTACCCTGAATGACCATTAATTTCATCCACAGAAAACGCTCTATCTTACAGGTGAAAACGGAGATGTCCTAGACTTTGAAGAAAACTGTGTTGTTACCTTGAGCTTGCTATAACCAAACTTATAACTGTCCTTAACAGGAGACGAGGGGCCTCCGTGGCTCAGTTGGTTAGTGCGTTAGCACAGCGCAATGACCCAGGAGCCTTTCACCAATGCGGTCGCTGTGAGTTCAAGTCCAGCTCATGCTGGCTTCCTTTCCGGCCGTATGTGGGAAGGTCTGCAGCAACCTGCGGATGGTTGTGGGTTTTCCCCGGTCTCTGCCAGGTTTCCTCCCACCATAATGCTGACAGCCGTCATATAAGTGAAATATTCTTGAGTATGGTGTAAAACACCAATCAAATAAATAAATAACAAGAGAAGACTACACCAACTAGAGAAAAAAAATAGTAATGTGATATTTTAGTGAAAATAAAATTGTTGTATGAAGTCCATTAACCTGTAAATTTTAGGGTATCACATTTAATAGACAAACAATCAAAAGGAAAGTTGAATAATTTTTAACACAGAATGAGCCTCACCAACGTTTTTGAGAAAAGAAACAAAACAAGAAAAACAAAAAAACATAAAAACAAAAGAAAATATAACGTGTGATCACAAGAGCAGCGGCATTACACAGACAAAGAAAATGATTAAACTTCCAAGGCAAAATTGATCTCTGTCTGCACCATTCAAAGGCTTTATGCACCCACTGGAAGAATTTGCCCATGCCTATTATCTCCCTTTGAAGACAAACAGTTAGGGGGTCTCAGCTGGCGCAGTGTGAATATTATCGCACGGGAAATTAACTAGGTTAGCGGCCCTTTGGGACTGATGTTGTACCCTGCCCCTTTCCCTGGGATTTCTGAAACCTTATTTCTGTCCCTTTTCTGTGTCCAGGCAGTCAACCTTGTGCCCGAGGGAACAAGATTGGAATCATCAAAGTGTCATTATGCAGTCTCTAACAATTTCGGCCATGTCCAACGTTAATGAGCGAAACACGAGACCGCCATGTTCTGATTTAATTAAGAAATTTCTCTGAAGACAGCCAGAGTTTGTTGCTCTAGTTATATGGAAAGGCATTCTCTGACCAAAATATTGTCACTCAAAAACAGATATTGCTCATTATGCACATGGTCAATGTGTTATTTCAGGATACCTTACAGTCAACAACCATTCTGTCTAGAAAGTGGAAAGAACCACAATGCAGTCAATTACATGGATTTATAATGCTTGCATAAAATTTTCGGAATGGTCTTGCTAATCTTTGGATTATCGTAGCTTGTCAATTCAGCTAGCTTATTGATTGATTGATTTATTTATTTACTTAATTCGATTGGTGTTTTATGCTGTACTCAAGAATATTTCACTTATACGACGGTGACCAGCATTATGGTGAGAGAGAACCGGGCACAGCCTGGGGGAAACCCACGACCATCCACAGATTGCTGGAAGACCTTCCCATGTACGGAGCTAGCTTATTTAAGCTAGGGGGCCTCCATGGCTCAGTTGGTTAGCGCGCTGGCACCGCATAATGACCCAGGGGCCTCTCACCAATGCGGTCGACCTGAGTTCAAGTCAAGCTCATGCTGGCTTCCTCTCCGGCAATAAGTGGGAAGGTCTGCAGCAACCTGCAGAAGGTCGTGTGTTTCCCCCAGGCTCTGTCTGGTTTCCTCTCACCATAATGCTGGCCGCCGTCATATAAGTGAAATATTCTTGAGTTCAGTGTAAAACACCATTCAAATAAATAAATAAATAAATAAATATTTAAGCCAGGACTGCATGCAATTGTCTTCAGCACAAGTAAATTTCCAGTTCCTGTCTCCCACTACCCTGTTTGACTTGCTGGTTGGGGCAGCTGTAGGGATGTACAGCACTACTGTTTGACCTGCTGGTTGGGGCAGTTGTAGGGATGTACAACACTACTGTTTGACCTGCTGGTTGGGGCAGCCGTAGGGATGTACAGCACTACTGTCTGACTTGCTGGTTGGGGCAGTTGTAGGGATGTACAGCACTACCGTTTGACTTGCTGGTTGGGGCAGTTGTAGGGATATACAGCATTACTGTTTGACTCGCTGGTTAGGGCAGTTGTAGGGATGTACAGCACTACTGTTTGACTTGCTGGTTGGGGCAGCTGTAGGGATGTACAGCACTACTGTTTGACTTGCTGGTTAGGGCAGTTGTAGGGATGTACAGCACTACTGTTTGACCTGCTGGTTGGGGCAGTTGTAGGGATGTACAGCACTACCATTTTGTAAGCTGCAAACAATTTTATATTGCGGCTTACTAGCGAGCCAACAACAAAATTTAATGAAAATAATATTAAAAATACACCTTTTTTATTGTGTCTGCCCTCATTTTTAAGATTTTCCCCCATGTTTCAAGGCTTCCAAGGACATAAATATGTCTTTTAACAGGAACAACTGCATCCCACTTTTCCCACAAATTATACATGATTTTGCCATTTTATTTTTTAAACCTTCAGATGGCATTGAAAATAGGTTAATTCTGCCTGTAAAACACAAGAGTTCATCGGGTGTGGCCTAACATAGGTATTTTTACCTCCCAGACTACATGATGCTGTGATTAGTGTTGTGTTATATTCGCTCTATATTTTTGATATGACACTTACAAAATTTCCCCTGTAATGTTTTAAATGTGAACGCCTAATGGAGAAGAGCAGTTTCGTTGTAAATTGACTGAGTCATCTTCCACATAATGAGAATAAATGAATGTTTATCGCTTAATGCTACATCGGCAATATTTCAGCCTTATCGTAAGATACCGTGGCCATTTAAAAAATAAGATACCGTATTATACCTTATATTTGTGCAACATTTTAAACTATTAATTGCTGACTACGGCAATGTAAATAAATTTTCAGTGATTTCAGGCATATCTGCTTCTTCTTCTTGCTCATTAAGGCTGTGGAAATAACTGGGCTAATGGGTAATCAGGTCATTGCTAGACAGACAACAAATTATCATTTAATGAGGTGTCATAATTGTTGCTATTGGCACCAGACGGAATACAACAGACATGCTCCAAGGAGTGGCAATCTCCATATTAGGCCATACCATCATCTCTGTCACCAGTTTCCAGTGAGTGGCAATCTCCATATCAGGCCCAAACATGACCTCTGCCACCAGTTTCCAGTGAGTGTTTATGTCAGCATCTAGGCCTAGCATCATCTTTGCCAACAGTTTCCAATGAGGCCCCACACCAGGGGGTGTCAGATACTTTACAACTGTCAACACCTCTGCCAGGTTTACCCAGATAATCAGTGCTGATATCATGCTCTGCACAGCTGGGGTTCCCAACAGGGGGTATCAAATTTCACTGACAAGACTTTGCTTTTCTGTATGTTTGTTTTAGCGGAGTTTATCTCTATCTGTACATCTTTGCCAGGGTACATTATCTTGGCATGTTGGTAAATGAAGTTGTTGGACTTGAAGCAAGAGTAAAGGAGCAGCTCAAAATACTGTATTTGACATACTCGTAAGTTACATTCTGTCTGATTCTGATTGTTTCACTGATAACAGAAAGCCATTTTGAGGCTTGTTGTCTGTTGTGTAATCCCAGTGCCGCTGAACTTTGTCTCAAACCAAGTCAAAAACAGAGAATGTTACCTCCCCCCCCCCCCCCCCCCACCAAATGAAGAAAATGAGGCAATCATGCTGTCGTTCTTTTTCACTCCCTCCATAGAGGTCATGCATCAACGGCAAACAAGTTTGCGTATGTATAACGTCACTGTTTGTGTGACGTAGAAATGTAAGTCATAACGGTGAGATCAGAGTGGAATGTTATGAAACACATTTGACAATGACCAATTGTTTAGCACAGGACTAACTACCATGTAAGTGTAAACGTTCATTTTTTTTAATAATGTGATTAGCTGGGAAATTTGCCATTATGTCCTGCTCCAACATAAAACTAAATTTCAAGACTTGAATAACCATCTGCAAAAATGAAAGTTTTGGTACCATGCAAAAGTTCAGGGCCTTTATTTGCTTCTAAAAATGCATAATTAGGGGTACATACATTAAGTCCATTTTACTTGTAACACATTTGGGGCCTCCGTGACTGAGGTGGTTGGGATAGCAGCATGGCGTAATGACCAAGGAGTCTCTCACCAATACAGTAGCTGTGAGTTCAAATCCCGCTCATGTTTCTCTTCCGCAGTACATGGGACAGTCTGCCAGCAAACTACAGTCAAGGGTTTCCCTCATGCTCTTGTCCACTTTCCTACCCACCATAATGCTGGCCCAAGCCGTATTTGCGAAATATTATTGAGTACAGTTGAAAGCACTAATAAATAAATGTGACATAATTAGCCGACACACAACATAGTAGTCAAAAAAAAAAAAATTGTTTAAGGGTGATTTTCTATTTTAGGTCAACTTACAAGTTCCTGTTATAAAAAGTTCCAAAAGTTACTTACCTCTTTTTTGTCTCCATCTTTCTTCTGACTGGACGAGGAGATGGCCAATGTGTGGCGTCGAGGAGTGTTTTTGCGAAACTGTTCCCGTTTCGCTTGAGCTGTGTCTGGTGGCTTGTTTTGGTCAATCACACGCAGACCACTGAACGTCTTCGTCCGTACATAAACATCCGGATCTTTCTTAGGGCATCTGGCACCTGTGTCTTGTACTGTTAGAGAGAGAGAGAGAGAGAGAGAAGATTTATCTGTGAAGCTCCTGGAAAATCCTGGAAAACTCCTGGAATTTGATTGAATCAGTAGCCTGGGAACCCCTGTATGACGTTGTGGTAATACAGAGTTAATACACAACACTTGAAATCATGAGAAGGAAATATGATATTGGAATGTAAAGCAAAACCTGTAAAAGACAACTTACTTATTTATTTGACTGGTGCTTTACGCCGTACTCAAGAATATTTCACTTATACAATAACACCCAGCGTTATGGTGGGAGGAAACCGAGCAGAGGTCGGGGGAAACCCACAACCATCCACTGGTTGCCGCCATGCCTTCCCACATACAACCGGAGAAGAAACTTAAATAAAATAAGAAAATGCCAACTCATGCAGAACTAATGGTATTTTATTATCGCATATTGATGAAATGTCAGGATTTCGGGCTTTGCTGATAAAAAGGTTGTTGGTATTTCACAAGGTACATTCACTTTCGTAATTACATTTTGATGTTTCACACCCAGACGCCATGACGTGGAATTAGAAACATTTTATCACTGAACTTTCTGATCGGAGTTCATAATACCGATTCAGTCAATATTTAGCATTCCTACGTCATGTAACATGACACCACATCCTACATGACATCATACTATATAAATGTCTTCAAAGGCCTACCGCTGAAAACATGGGAGTTGTAAAGATAAGGTTGATGCCTTTGCTGGTCGCTGACCCACTTCTTAGACGTTCATTGTGAAAAGGAGATTCTTCATTGAACTGACGTTATTTTACCATGCGACAACAACCTAGTCTTTACAATTGCCAAAGACTTTGTCTCATGGGTTATTGCTTCCACCTTTCACAAGAACAATATTTATGGAATTCAACCTTCACAGTGCAATGTAATATCTACCCTATTTCATCAACCTTTCTGCATATGAAACACCAGCTTTCAGTGCAATTTACGCATATTAATAATTATGGATACAAAAACTACACTGACTGGATTGACCAATTTCAAGTTTCACAAAAAATATAATTTTTTCAGTATACACAGAGTCGAGCCTTCAGAATATGCTTGAACAAACACCATGCAAACATGCGATAAGGTTGAAGAATTACGGTACATGTACATGTTTAACTGATGTCATCTAATAGATTATTATTCCCTGTTATGATAATCGTCAGCTTCATGAATCAAAGAAACTAAGCAGTATGTGAGGGCCAGTCTGAAAAAATACTGAGTCAAGATGATCAACTATTGCTTTTCATTAAAGTTCATTAACAACATTTGTTTATTAGGACACTTACGGGAGTCTTTAAGTTTCTCTAGCAAACCATTGAAATATTCCACTCTGTCCTTCAGGTCCATACTGGTGGGTTTCATTTGTCCCTTTGGAACAAGGCTGGATATTCTAGAACTTTCCTTTTGCGTATGAGATCATATCTCACAAGAGCAGTTTTCAGCTAAAACATTTTCAAGTCTAAGCCCTATTCTTTGTTTTCTTTTTTCAACAATAGTGGAAACTTTAAATTGGTCCCTTTTACTGGTCACAAGCTTCGAGGTTAGCCCTTTTTATGTTTGTTACAGCACTGAGCTTTGTCACAACTTTGAGCTAATTTGTTCCTTTCAGAGGTCACAACTTTGAGCTAACTGGTTGCTTTCAGAGGTCACAGCTTTGAGCCAGTGTAGACATTACCAATGAACTGGTGCCATGTAAAGCACACAGGTTCAAAACAAATAATTCAAAATATCGATGAAGAAACACTGATGATCCGACAGAATCTAATTTATAGTTATATGGCTTGCTTTTTAAAACTTCCAAATGTTAATAACTGCACACAGGAGAATTCTGACAAAGTCAAAATGATATTCCTCCTCAGAAACACCTCTGAATACTAAACCAACCGTATCTCCACACAACAACTGATTATGAATCTCTGTGGTACAGGACACTGAAAAGATGACGCACAATTTTGCCTCTCTGGAGAAGAAACTCGTTTCAGAAATCTACAATTATGATTTGCCCCACAACAACAACGACAGGTGAAGAGAAATAATCCTGGTGTGTGTGACAAGCTCCTCTCTAAAGGTAAGCAGCTACAGGTAGACTGGGACACCTGACAGGTGGGCCGGTCACTTCAAAGGCACACCTGACTTGGATGAGGTCACTTTACTCCAGTAGTGACCACAGGTATGATGTGGACAAAGGAGAAAACAGTGACGTAAAGTTCCTAAAAATTTTAACCTGCTGAGTTGCCTGACTAGGTACATGTGTTGGTATAGGTTTATGATCCAGAACAGTGATATAAAGTTCCTAAAAATCATCACTTCAAAAATACTGATCATGTAGCAATTCATAATAGAGAGCCCATAGTTATGAGCATTGTCCAAATAAAAAAAAAAAGTGAAAATGTCTAAAAAAATGCCTCAAAATTTCAGCTGGTGTAATAATGTGAGTAATGACAAAAACTTGACAGATGCTTTTGTGAAATTGTCATGTACATATAGTGAATGGAACATAAATTATCATGGCAACAATGGTGAATTTCTAAAATTCAAACTTAACTGTCAAGCTGAAACGAAGTCAGCAGAAACAGACAGAAGGTAAGATATGATACAAACTGGTTAGATATGCTTTTCCAAGCACTGTCCTTTCCTTCAGAGACTCGTTTAAGATGTTAATTTGTCAGGTAGTAGGTAAAGGTCAGGTGAATTTTTCTTCTCATTAATAAACCTCATTGACGCCAATAAAAAAATAAACATCTGTTACAAAACATACACAGTTAAAACTCACGGCAATTGTTAAAGCCTGCTAGCGTTGATGATGTGCTGAAAGAAAACTGGCTAACATCTATAGGGACACGAACAGATTAATCTTCAGCGTTCTATGATGTGGATTTCTGGAGGATATATACATAAAAGAAAAGTGTCAAATGTACACATGTTACCACTGTGTTTATTCGAAAATTTGCTCCAAAAAGTGCATTTTTAGGGACTTACATGTAAAGATTATGAACCATTAGTTTTGGTGCTGAAACTTTGTTTATTTTCTAGTAGAGTATCATCCTACCATCCAAACAAACCTCAACACACCTAAAATCTAAAATCAACCAGAACTCTCAGAACCAGGAAAAAACGGCCAAGTTAGTCATGGATGAAATTTATGACATAACCATAATTCCTCAGCATTTTTACATATGACGGGGCGATTACAGAGCAATTTTTGCACATTTTTAATTTGCCTTTTGGAGACAAATCTTGACTGATTGGATTGGCCAATTTCAGGGGTAGGCAAACAATATAACTCTATCAGTCTACACAGAATATTGCCTTCAAAATATACTTGAATAAACACTTTGCAAACATGTGAAAATGTTGAAGAATTACGGTACTGTAGTTACCCTAAAATTTGCTCCAAAACGTGGATTTACAAGGACAAATACATGTATCATACACCATTACTTTTGGTGTCGAGACTTAAGTTTTTCCAGTAGGTTATCCTTCACACTTTCTGAACCTCAATAAATCTCTCAAAATCAGGCAAAATGAGATAAAAAATTTAAAGAAGTTAAGATCACTCTTTGTAAACGTTGTACAATGAAGTTCAAAGAGATGACCAAGCTTCTAAGAATTTCAGTTATTTAGGCATTGTGACCGCTGATGTTGTGCCTACACACCACAAGTAAACAAACACACAAACATATCACAGCTTTCAGACAGCAACTGGCAGTTGTGGCTACCATGGTACATGCGTGATCCACAGATGTGAATCACAGATCTAATTCTCAAGAAAATCAGTCAATATATGCCGTTCAGCTATACCATCTAGCGGCAATGTTTTTTTTTCCCCCTTTTTACCTGTTTTACTTTATTGCATGCTTTAGAAGAATTCATGCACCACAGATCAAGATTGAAGGATTAAATACAAACCTAGCTCTGCATATGGCTTATGTGTCGACATTTCGTGTTATGTTCATAATATTTGTTTAACTTTGTATCAAACTTGTCTGGGAGGAAATATGAACTGATGATATAAATGATGCAAAAAGTGCAATAACACACTTTTTGTGCCTTTAATTGGGGCAAATGTCAAAATATCACTTTTGTTGCTGTAACTTACATTTCTAAGCAATAACCTCAAACGACCTTTCTAAGATCAAAAGAATTCTGAAAATCGGGCAAAATGTGCAATTTCACCATGGGTGGAATTTAGGTCATTTGCCGTAGTTTTTTTGGCTCTATATCAGAAATACTGTCTGTCTTCTGCAAAGGACTCTCACAGTTTTACTTTGACCAATGTTTAACTTGTCTCCTCCAAATCCAAACCAAGCTACCGTAGTACATGGGAAAAAAACTTCATTTGCACATTTTACAGAAGACCAATCCCAAAAAGTAAGTAAATGTTAAAAAATAAATGTATAATTTGTCTATCAAATTTCTTAAACCTACTACACTTTTTACAAAATTAAGTGTGTTATCCTGGATATTACAAATTTTGTGAACAGAAACCAACTGAACTTTAAACACCTAGAATAGCAAGTAATTTAAGAAAAAAATCCATTTCTATGTATAAGTCCTACTTACCTGCAACTTTTTTCAACATTTTGATATTGCACCTCCTCAAAATCAAGTAAAGATTTTAGTCTTGGTTAAATCATGTTAATAATTACAGAACAGTGATGCACACCTGTCCATTTGTCTCTGCACTGCATGTTTATCTACCTGTACATGTGAGAACTCATGTTAACACACATGTGTATCAAAATGCATGTACATCCAGGTTTGATGAAGATTAACTCTTCAGATTTATAATAGCATTAACACATTAGCACAATTTCAAAAACAAGCTGGGTTTTTTTTTTTTTTTTTTTATCGCTGAATCGTATCTTTGTTCACCTGAATTTTTAATAAGAGCGACCATTAAGCCATCTTCCCTGAATCATGTCTTTGTCACATGAACTTTTCGTGTTGTGTGAACAGAAAAAAGCAAACTATCATGTTAACAGAAACTTGCTCAGTCTAACAAATGAAACATGCAATGATATTTAGTGTGTGTGAAGATATGACCTAATAATTTTAATCACATACAATTCTAGATGCAAAAATTACATGTAGGTCTATACCTTACAACTGAAAATAAACCCTATCTTTTTATTACTTTACAATTCCTTAAGGCAGAATCAATCAAATGACACACTGCATAATTAAGCTTTTAAATTACAAGTGTGTCAAAGTATATTTCGCGTACATTAAACTTTTATGGCGTGGTTACATGAATGTAAGTTTGACTGGATAAAGATATAAATACTTTTCCTCTGTACTCAAAAGTACTTTAAATCGCATCCACTGCAATACAGTGATACAGCAAAATCTATACAATAACTGATTTGTCCGTCAGTGGGCTGTACATACACGCACTCTAATTCCTCAACATTTTCGCATATATGAAAGAGCAACTTTCAGCGCAATTCATGCACATTTTTAATTTGATAATGAAGACAAAACTACATGGTTGGAATTGCCAGTGTCCGGGCTTCACAAAAAGTAAAATTTTATCAGTCTACACGTGATAATGCCTTCAAAATACCCTTGAACAAACAGCTTGCAAACATGCGCAAAGGCTGAAGAATTACAGTATACATGTATATAACTTTGTATCTACTGTTAGAGGACGGCTCAGATTTCATCTCCAGCATTCGTGCTAATTTTTCATATAATTGTAATAATTGACCCTGAATAATTTCATGTCAGCACGCATGAAATTATGTAAGGAAGTGATTAGTGAGTGCACTTTTAAAAGGTTTAAGGTTTTAAAATAAACATCTTAAATGCATTTTCAAAATAAGACACTAAAACCTGAAAGCTTTTATTTCTGCTTCCACATACTGTATGTACATATATTTTATCTTCTCTTAGAGCAAGACATGAATTTATAACTTGTAAAAATATATCAGGACATAAATGTATATTACCCTAAGACTTCAACTTTTTCGTCCACTTCTGCCACCAATATTTTGAAATATTCTGAGAGAACTATGAGGTGTAGAGGAATAAATTGCACAGTTTTATTAAACTTGCATCTTTAATGACACGAACAAATCATTCTTAGCATCATTTTCATAATAATGGATAAGAGAAAAGAAGAGCATGTGGCTCTGTGGTACTGTGTATAATTCCACCATAAAGACTACTGAAAAAAGTGCTTTGGTGGTTGAAAAGTTCGAAGATTTACCTGTAATTTGACTCAAAAATTTTTTTCACCTACAAGAAGGCAATCAGTTTTAAGGGTGGATTATCTGAGGAAAACCATGTACACGATTGTAGCATCTATCTGTACATGTATATCACAAGCATATACAAATGAGGAAACACTACACAGAACATATACACATGTATTTACAAAGCTTCAAATGGCAAAGTTCATGTCAGAGTATCTGTAACTTTATTCTTTTATAAGAATGATACTCCCTAAAATAACCAGATCTGCCTCACTGCCTGTACAACGTGCATATATTTACAACGCTAATTCCTCAACCTTTTCGCACATGAAAGAGTAACTTTAAGTGTAATTAATGCATGTTTTTAATTTGATTTTGGAGACAAAACTACATTGGTTGGATGGGCCAGTTTCAGGGCATCACAAAAAGTATAATTTCATCCGCCTACACAGAATAATGTCCTTGGAATTGGCTTGAATAAACAGATCGCAAGCCTGTGAAAAGGTTGAACAATAACAGTACCTGAATCTACACATCCCCCTTACTGGATACTAATTTTAGTATTTTAATTAATTATTTTATTTTATTAAGCTAAATTATTCCATGTGCCAGGCTTAAACACACACATCACTTATAGTTATGCCATAATCATCAGTTATCACTCTGTGGGTCTGTGTGCTTTTGATAGTATGTGTGTGTAAATGTCAACATTGTGCATGTACGCTGACATAACTGAAGGCAGTTTCCAAAACAGAAAGTTAGAGAAACAAAAGAGCCTTTCTCCTGAAATCTTAACCACATGTTTACCACTTTCCTCATCTGTGAAACATTCTATCTTTTCCAGGCAGAAAAATCTTGGGGAGGGGAAAGAAATTCTCCCTGGCTATGGCAGATTTTCATCAGTGGATTGTCAGTTTTAGATATCCAGGCAGAACATTTCAGGCCATGTCATTACACAGCTCTGGTTAACATACATTGTATACACCAGCGGAGGTCCTCCTCTCAGTCACTTGCTATACTTGTCCAATCTTAAAGCCTGTTGAAATGCATTGGCTTGTTTTACATGTGTTTTAGTGGAGAACGATAGCTAAATAAGCTTGGCCTTATCCCCACCTCATCACATTTCTAAGATCAACACCTGTCAATCATTGTGTAAATGTCAGATCTTCCCCCCACAACAGGTAAGTGTGTACAACCTCTCACAAAGCTCCAGCCCTGAGTGCACATGACTGTTTGTTGTTTGTTATCTACAGATCTTCACTTCTCACAAACATCACTTAAAGCAACCTGCAGTTCAGAGAGAAGTAAGGCACTACCTTTTTTTTTCACGCCATTAGGCTTCTTTGAAAACTTCTTTTCTTTTTGTCTTTACCAAGAGTAACTGGTACAGTACATGGTCTTGTCATCAATGCTGTAAAACAGAAACTCAGTGTATTACAAAAAACAGCTCTCAGGGCTCAAAAATAGTAGTGTGCTATGTCATGGCAAAAAAGCAAGCCAAAATTTAGCAATAGCAGGCCAATCTTAGGAATACACGTAACTACAGAAAATTTTGTGTTTAATTTGTGACTTGGACTTGCTTGCAAACACTACAAGGCACCAGTACGATTCATTGTAACAGGGCTTTTATCTTTCTTTTCTATTTGGCCTGAAAATTATTTATTTACTTACTTTATTGGTGCTTTATGCCGTACTCAAGAATATTTCACTTATACGATGGTGGCCAGCATTATGGTGGGAGAAAATCAGGCAGAGCCCAGGGGAAACCTACAACCATCTGCAGGTTGCTGAGAGAGCTTCCCACATACAGCCAGAGAGGAAGCCAGCATGAGCTGGACTTGAACTCAGAGCAACCGCATTGGTGAGAGGCTCCTGGGTCATTACCCTGCGCTAGGGTGCTAACCAAATGAGCTGCCTGAGAACTATATACATCAAAACTAAAAAAGCAGCCTATCCAAGGCACTGGATCTCCAACAGTTGGTGCCCTTGAAAGTTGATTATTATATTTATGCAGCTGTAATGTTGTTGGTCAGGAGGTTTGTTGGGTACATGGTGAGGTGATAGATTTCATGACGATTTACTGAGGTACGGGACCTAACAGCCAGGGGTTTGAACCAGCATCTCTGGGTTATTTTAGAGTTCACGCTTCTCCCACTAGACTGAAGAGAAATTCCCTCAAACCCTGAGGTAGTCAACGCTTGTATATCACCCTGTTAAACAGGCTCCTCATATCTGTTCACTCATAAATTTGTGCAATATTCAAGAGTATTGCATGTTTCATCATCATTGATTAATCCAAAGTTACAAGAAGCATGTCAAAGTTTACACCATTCTCTGGTGTTCTTATTACTGTCTTTACCCTTATCCCTCAAACTTTTCGCATATGAAAGAAAAACTTTCAGTGCAATATTTGCACATTTGTACTTTGATTTTCAGAATATGCTTGAATGAACACCTTGCAAATGTGCAAAAAGGTTGGACAATTACAGTAAAAACTGTTTCAAATCAGTTCCATATAGATATATCACAGCTGTTTGGGAAAAGTTATTCTGATGAACAAAATAATATTGTACTTATGAATTAAATAATTTTTGTCTTACTTCATTGATATTTACTACTGTAATTAAGAATTCTTCCCTTACACTACGGCAATCAGGTTTAACGTTGGAAAGACAACAGAGTTAAAGACAGCAATATGCAGAGAACTATCACAAATTTCCTAAGTTAAAGCTGCAAACTGACATAAGCTGGATTTGAACCTGTGACCTTATTGGTCGAAGGCGACACCAACACTTAAAACAACAGAATGACAATAATCATTTTGGATTGCACTTGGTGTAAACAGTTAAACCATATTGGTCGAAGGCGACACCAACACTTAAAACAACAGAATGACAATAATCATTTTGGATTGCACTTGGTGTAAACAGTTAAACCTTATTGGTCGAAGGCGACACCAACACTTAAAACAACAGAATGACAATAATCATTTTGGACTGCACTTGGTGTAAACAGTTAAACCTTATTGGTCGAAGGCAACACCAACACTTAAAACAACAGAATGACAATAATCATTCTGGATTGCACTTGGTGTAAACAGTTCCATAATGTAGTGCGTTGACAGAGAATTGAAAACACCTTCTGAATTCTTGTTCATAGTATACAATAATCCCATACAAGATGAAGTTAGCTTACCATGGTTTCAACTGATCTGTATTTTAACAGTTTAAATCAATTACCTTAAATCAATGATAATCAGTTTATGCAGTCAATTTACAAGGCCTTTTAGATTGTTTCATATTGCATTTTTATGTTTTGCCGATTTATCTTCTCTGTGATGAAAAATGAGCAAATTCAGACAAATTGACTCGGACAATCCGCACTTAGACAGGTATAGATTCAGAAACTGAAGTGAAAGACATGTCACTGGTGAGGTCAGTTTGACACGCAAACATCAGCAGCTTTAAAATTTGTCATGTTCTCTTGAAAAAAGCCATATTAATACGTGACAAGCGTGACAGAGAATAATAGCTTTATCCCCACAAGAAAAGAAACAAAAAAACTTTTTCTGAAATAACAGGTATGTCAAACACTGAGAATTTTTCTAAGAATGCAGGTCAACGTAGGAAAGTCCAAAATGTTAAAGTTTTGAGGTACAAATATCCAACCAGTTACATAATGTGCTGTATAATAAATTTGTTATTAAAAATAATCTGAGAAGAACCATTTTTAAAGATACTCACCATTTTTAAAGATACTCGTCTTTTGTTCACCAGCATTTGTTCGTACATCATAAGGCCACACAAATTTTGTGTTTAACACCTGAGTCAACACTAAAAAAAAAAAAATACAAAAATAGAATATTTATTTATTGATTGGTGTTTTATGCCATACTCAAGAATCTTTCACTTGTACAACAACAGCCAGCAGTATGGTGGGACAAAACCAGGCAGAGCCCGAGGGAAGCTCTGCAGGTTACTGGCAGACCTTCCCACATACAGCTGGAGAGGAAGCCAGCAAGACCTAGACGTGAAGTGACAGCGACTGCATTTGTAAGAGGCTCCTGGGTCATTGCACCGCAATGGCGCGCTTACCTCCTTAGCCATGGAGCCCCCCTTTAAAGTAGAATAAAAATAAAATTGAAAAATCCACCTTTTCGGGTGGTCTAATCTTAACGTTTTGCTGGGAACAATTACTGGGACGGTCCATGATTCCATCAATCAGATTATTTCTAAGTTTTATTTTTATAGTCTTCTCAAGGGAAAAAGATCGTAGAAAATCATTGGAAGATTTACAGCACTATCAAAAACAACCATTTATCTAAATATTTCTTAACAGTTTCAAGATAAACAGAAACGTCATGGGGAAAATGATCAAGGGCAATCAATTTTTGAATGGTTAAAAAGTGCCAATCAAAAATATTTACAGCTGCCATAAAAACTGTTTAGCTAAAATCTTCAGCATTGCGCTTTAGTCATTAGGAAGTTTACAGTAGCATGTCACATTTTACTTGTTGTCCACATATTCAGTTCACCCTACAAAAAATCACAATGGCAAACCTTGACAACATGTTTTTTGGTTTACACCAGGGAGATAACTGGCCGCCACTTGACTTTAGAAATACATCACCCACATCTGGAAGCCATTTGTTGAGAAAGTGGGTGTAGCTCAGATCTGGGTGACTGGGTGAAGAGGCAAACATTTTGAAACATAAGAAACTACCCACAGTGATATATATACTTAAACATCCCATAACACACATACAACGTAGGCACATGCTTATGTCTTTATAAAAATCAAATTATTATGCCGCAGGTCAATTCAGTCGGCTCATTTTTCATCAAATTTTGTCAGAATTGAGAATCCAAGTGGATACCAGTAATTTTGTCTCACAGGAATCCATGTGAATGCAAATTTAGAAACAGCCCTGTTTTATCACTGATTCTGTATCATTCAAAGTATGATTTGTATGTGTTTATTATGCATATTAATTTATTTATTTATCTGATTCGTGTTTTACGCCATACTCAAGAATATTTCTCTTATAGGACGACACTATAGTAAGAGGAAACCGGGAAGAGGCCAGAGGAAATCCAGGACCATCCGCAGGTTGCTGGAAGACCTTCCCATGTACAGCTGAAGGAAGCCACCATAAGCTGGACTTGAACTCACAGCAACCTCATTGGTGTGAGGCTCCTAGGTCATTGTGCTGGCATGTTAATCACCTCAGCCGCATAGGCCCCTCCCTATTCACATGAATATTCATGTACTTTGCGTGATTATTCTATCATGTGATACATGTGTAGGTGAAACAGAAACACGCATGTTGAAACTGATTTCACGATTATGAAATAAGCATTATGTAAAATGTATATGACATTACGCAGACATTAGATGAGTTTCATGTTTTCACATCAGACATGCTGCAGACATTTGATCCACCAATGTTTAGCCAAGTCTCGGAGGAAATCACGCAGAGTTGCCATTAGCAGCATGCAGTCACGGAAGCAGACACGCTTTTCACATATTACAACAAGCAACGCAAGAAAGAGATCCTGTCGCCCTCATCAATACCCTGTCATTTCACTGAGCACTGAATGACTTCGTATTCATCGTCTACCTCGACAAAACAAAACTGTGCACACTTCAATCTCTCTTTGGACACGCACATTTGATATAAAAAAAATTCAGATCAGGGATTACCATCTAGCTGTTACGCTTACCGATCTATGTTTATGTCGTGGTTTTTTGACAGGATAAAAAAATGAAATATCCATTACTGAGAATGTCCATCCACAGAAGCTACTTTTGAATATTATACACAGCTCTCTATCGGCTACTGATTGGGTTTCTTGTATAAGATGTATTAAAACTTAATAATTCACCACTAAAATGGACAGTCTTAGTTTAGCTTAGAAAAATGTGAGACAAAAGTAAAATGAAATGCACAAACTTTTAGAAATATATGTTGGCCCAGACGTACATCTGATGAACAACTCGGTATGGTACTTACAGTTTACACAGCTTTCCCTCTGAAACCATTTTCTATCCCTCCACACCAATCGTTTCTTACACAATCAGTACAGTACGACAGGTAATTAAAAACATGGCTTTCTTGGCAAAAAAGTTGTCTGGTTGTCATGGAAACGGGACTTGGGAGAACAAAAATAAACACATCCATTGTCTGTAGATACAGGTGCTGTGTACACAATACATAAGCATCAACTGGCATTTCACTTCACATTTCTGAGCCAGTGTGTACCTTACATGTGAATGACTGATTTGCTACTTGATTGGCTGATCAAGTGATACATCGTCAATATTTAATCACACTAGCAGCAATTAAATTAAAAGTTAATTTCTAAAGTATCCAAAAGTCTTTCAGTGTGTATATGCACGAGATCCAGGCAATAACACTGCTTGTACATACTTCCTTCTGACTGCTTGTCTATCTTTTCTCACCTGTCCATTTTACACATAGACATACATGGAAGATTTTTAGTATACGTGATATTTTTGTTCGCCATGATACAAACATGTTTAAACAATCACCCGACCACTGTCCATATAATGGATATATGTGTACCGGTACATGACATATGCTGCTGTTACAGCCAGGTGGTACACATTTGAACGCTGAGCCAACTCGTCAAAGAGACAATGGGAGACCCCAGGACAAGCTACACAGAAGGGGTCCAAATGACAGTACTAGAGACACAGGCCCTTGTATTATAAGATCATTAGATTACCTGTACGTGCTCATACCATGCGCTGTACCTATACCCTCACCCTCATAAAAACGAAAGGTTGGAAACGTGGACCCGCCTACCGCAAAGCTCAACTAAGCTGAGTGGACTCGAAAATAAAGCACTCTGCCACTGATTTTGACACCCATCTTCTGTGACAAGAACGCATCGTTTTCTTCTGTGATGTTGCAGTGCGCGTTTACTTCATATATGTTTGATAAGCACATGTACATCGATAATTGTGATGTAATAAAGGAAAGAACAAATGAGTTCACAGCTTTGAACTGTCATGGTACAGGCAGTAAGGAGTTCTACCAGTTTCCCATTTGAGAGTGCAAACATCTTAACCACGCAGCAAGATGTACCAATTCCCTTAATCGTGAAAATGCCGTTTTAAAATCCTTGGCTCCAATCCTGATCCACCAGAGTTCAATATTTTCTTTTTGGTTCTGAATCCGAAGCAAACTTGTGCACAAACTTTTATCCAAATCCAACATGATGTTTGGCTGATCGTAGAAGCAGAATAGTTTGTGCACCACTTTGATTCACAATTAAGGCTGTCAGATTTCATTTTTATATTGGTGTATAATAATAATAAAAAAACCAAAACAATAAATTATCATTTGAAAATTCAAACTTCTGACCCTTCCAAACCAGCCTCAAACCATCAGAATTCTCATCAAACAGTAACTTGAGCAAGTTAGTCATGGATGATATTTAAGGTCATTTAAGTACTGGTACTAATGTATTCAAATGTGACTGTAATATACTGGTAATAATCCTGACATATATGCTTGGTTATTACATTGTAATAATTACACCTACCCTAATTCTTCAACCTTTTCAACCAGTATTACTCTGTAATAACCAGTATTTTGAAACATTCCCAGAGAACCACATTTACAATGTGTATGTACCACAAGTAAAGGGTTTGCAGAAATAATCTGCCCAGTTTTGTGAATCTTGCATCTTTAGAGACACAAAAAAAAGGCATTTTGATATCATTTTTACAATAATTGTAGGCATAAATTTCACTGAAAAAAGTGCTTTCCAGGTCGAAAAGCTTGAAGATTTACAGTAGGTGTAGCTTTAAGGGAAGTTGCTGTAAAAGTATTATTATGTACACAAACTCTGTTTGGAACACTGGGTATGCTATTTTTATAGCTAATACCCTAGTTCTTCTCACTTTTGGGACAGATACTAGTTGTGCTAAAAGCAGAATATTACATTTCCTCACCAGCCTTTTGGATAAGTCAAGATATGAGTATGTTGTTCATTAGATGGTCTAACCATGTGAGAAAAAAGAAACTAAATACTACTGCTACAATGTATACTGGCTAAAGAGAGCAGACCAGGTCTTCCCAATATTAGAAGAAATAGGGTATAAACTTGTACTGTAATTTTTCAACCTTATTGCATATTTGTAAGGTGTTTATTCAAACATATTCTGAGGGAATTATTCTGTGTACACTGATGAAATGATATGTTTTGAAAAGCCCTGACACTGGCCTAAATCCAGCCTATATAGGTTTGTCTCCAAAATCACATAAAAATGTGCATAAATTGCACTGAAATTTGCTCTTTCACACGTGAAAATGCTGAGGAATTGGGGTAAATGTAACAGGAATACAGAATTTCTCTTTTATCACACTGGTACTCCGTCTAATGAAACATATCTAATGAAAAAAAACTGGCAGAGGAGTGTAATTTTTAGGTTTCAGCACCAATATCTGTGCTAAATATAAGAATTACAGAAGATTTCCACTACATTGAGTACATGTAGGCCTACAGCAGGCCGATAAGTTTGGAGTTGGACAAATTAAGGGCCTTGTTAAATAAACACCAAACGATCAAATATAAACGCCTGAAGCTGTATATACTGATATGCACTGGTTAAAAAAGCACTGAGGAGTTTATACAGGCAACTTATACAGGTGTGCATGCATGAGTATAACGACTTACCTGTCGGAGGCTGAGAGCCAGGGAGTTTAAGTTTGCCTCGCAGTCGTTCAGGTATTTTACTCGGGGATGGTAAACTCCTCATCCTGTACAGTACCTGCTGCTCTGACGCATCCAGTGCTTAGCTGTCGGCTGCAGCAGACTGCAGTCAGTGCAGCAGCTGACTCGGAGGAGCACGTGGTGCTCAGGACGTCCAGTCTGGATGGGGTCGTGGCTGCAGTCAGTGGGGTTTGCGGGGTGTTGGGGAGTATTCAGTTGCTGGTCACAATATTGATGTGGCGGAGTTTTCCTGGCGGCATTCTCCATGTACATGTACAGCCTTCCCGGTAAAGACATTAACGTGTTAAGACCATCCCCTGTGGGAGAAAAAAACCAGGGAGTTAGATGCGTTATTGGTAGCTGACATGAAACAATAGCTGGTGCATATGTATATTGCAGCTTATACATTTGCAGATCACATACGAATTTTCAAAAGCGCACAGAATTTTGGCAAACCCAAGTTGACTTTTCATGTTGCTGATCTTAAACTGATCAATGTACAAGAAGAACTGTATCATAACCTCCATAAGATGATATGATAAATTTCTCAAAACACAAGTATGAAGGCCAAACTACACAGCTCGGCTGTTATCAAACACTGCTGATAAATTAGCCCACTAACTCTCTATAAACCTTAACACAGCTTAACCTTTGTATGTCCAGAGAAAGGGTCCACATGTCAATAGCCCTAACTGGGCACATGCCCCTTAACCAGCCACTGTTGCCCCTTGTACAGCTGCAGGAGGGATGAGGAGGGGTTGTAGCTCTATGGTAATGGAGATCCCCTCAATCCCTATTCCCTGTTCATGGTACCCCCCCCCCCCCCCCCCCCCCACCCTAGCAGCTTACAGGGATCACTTCACAACCATCCCTAGCCTCAAGGCTGACAATTGCCACATGTTTTTAACAACTACTGCTGTCTACATAAACACAGGCTTTGAGATACAGTAAGGCCATGCTAGTTTAAAAACTTGTGTGATGTAAGCAATATTTTTGAAATGTAATTAATTAAATTATCAGCATTCACAAATCCAGGCTTAAGTAGGTTAGCTAGGCTACCCACATGCTGTACATATGGACATGTGTGGTACAGGACAAACTTACACACAGAAGAAAAAACATGTCTAAGAAAGAAAGGACCTTTTAAAATGAACATCTAACAAGTGTTTATCAGATGTGCCCTAGCTACCACTTTAGCTAGGGAACACTTTAACTCCCTAAAAGTTTTTTTTTATTATTTACTTACTTGTTTGCTTATTTATTATATTCTACTAGGATCTAATGTCATACTCAAGGGCATTTAAATTGAATGACAGTTGTGGCTGGAAGACACCAGTGCCTGGGTTAAACCATTAACCTTTGGCAAGTTATTGGCCAACTTCCCTATGCCTGACATATACAAACTTGAAAGCTATAATGGTGGAAGACATCTTACACAAACTTTTATCACTGATGTACACCGTTGAGCACTTACTGTCAAGAAGGCCTTGTTCAAAAACAATACCATTACAAGGTTTACCTTCTTATAAGTGAAATATTCTTGAATACGGCATAAATCACAGATCAAAAAATAAATAAAAATGAAGGATAATAAGACAAGAAGATTTAGAGGAAATCTAAAAACTCTGTTGTACAGACGTACCTACCATTGACAACAGCATATTGAAAAACATCCCTTACAGGAGAAGAAAATTTAAATATCAGTCAAATACCATTGAAACCAGGATGCATTTCCTCGCAAGTGCATGCTATAAAAAAAATTCTCATATGTACCTCAAGTTGATAAATTATAATTGAAGTCAGGGACAAAATCTGCTGTGGGTGACTCCATTTTGCCTAAGAACTAGTCCTGAAGTCTTCTGTGTTAGGAAGAGAATTGACGTTGGAAACTGCCGAAGTGCAGTTCATACATTTCTGGTAGAGCTCTTCTTCCCAGAAGGTAGAGAACAGTAGTTCCTTTTCCACCTGATGATCTGAAACCGGAATCTTGGACGTAGGTTCCGAGTTTACACAAACAAGCTGGCAGTTTTAACAATTCTCACTGGCTGAGAGGCAACACGCCCCCAGCATAAATTACAGGGTGTTTAAGATGGCGGACGCGATGGACACAGCAATTTATGCCAGCTTTTCAGGCTTTACGTGTATGGCGAGGAAAAATCGCAAAGTTATGCAGAAGGCTCCAGCGGATAGGAAAAATGTGCTCTTTTCAGCCTATAGTGTCGTGTTTTTAAGTTTTCTTCATCTTTAACATGTCCTTTATTTCAACGTAATACAAATTAATACTCCTAAAAAAAGAAATAAAAATTAGAAAATATATGTCTGACTGGGATTTGAACCTGTGGCCTTTTGACCTCCTGTCAGACTAAGCGGAAATTTTGTTTGACCCCGCTGTACATAGCCAGAATCTTTAATTGGGTATTGTCCTGAATCTTTCATGTAACTTTTTATTTTGCTGAAAACCTAACATCATATACCTACTGTGTACTTACTCATGTGCATAAGTTTACTACTCTGCTGTTAACGATGTACATATACACACATAAACATGACATGAACATTTCAGGTTGGAGATAAATACAGTGTTTTGAAAAATATTTTGTACGAAACCTTCATTTCTACTGATGAACCATCATGTTGTTGTTCAATTTACTTGTTAGCTTTAATATAGCCCACCAATGTGGTCGCTGTGAGTTCAAGTCCAGCAAATGCTGGATTTCTCTCCGGCCGTACGTGGGAAGGTCTGTCGGCAACCTGCGGATGGTTGTGGGTTTCCCCCGGGCTCTGACCAGTTTCCACCCACCATAATGCTGGCCGCCGTCGTATAAGTGAAATATTCTTTAGTACTGGCCATACTCCTTGACAGCACATGTGGCGTTCTCTACAGCTTTCTCTTTACATCACTGCCGCCAACAGCAAATTTTGTACAGAAATCTTGAACAGCGCTGATGTCACTGAGGTCACAGTGACGAGGCAGGAAGTGATGTCAGAAAACACAAGCACTCCGTCTCAACCCACGTCTCCTACAGCACTTTAAACATATGCATTCTCTTTATCCAGAGTATGCGCAACACGATTCTAACCCACACCTAAAACAATTTTATTGACGGATGCTGAATAAATAGTTCCGCGAGAGGACACAAGTGATGAGGCTAAGCCTAAACAAGCCTATGTGCGTCTAACAGGCTCTATAGGTCACGCTAGTCTATTGATGGCAGTGAGGTAAAGCAAAACTGAAGAAATCAGTGCATACGCTGTTGTGGAGTATGGGTCTGACCACCCAAACATTCAATAAAGCCAAATAAACATACTCTAATTCCTCGACATTTGTGTATATGAAAGAGCAATTTCCAGTGCAATTTATGGACATTTCCCTTCCAATTTTGGAGACCAAACTATGTTGCTTGGATTGGCCAATTTCCGGGCTTCACACAACGTATAATTTCATCGGTCAACACAGATTAATTCCTTCAGAATGTGTTTGAATACACACCTTGCAATCGTGCGAAAAGGCTGCAGAATCAATGTACATTAGACTGTGGCTGTAATTATTTTGTTTGAGCAATAGCCTTTTAGATTATATGTATATGTGAACCGCACCCATGGATTAGACTGGCCTTGAAAACTTAAAATAACCTAGACCAGGAAGGAGGGTGGTCCAGGAGGGGATGGGGTAAGAGTAACTGTCATCACTTTATTACTGTGCAGTTAAAACTCTGTTTGGGTGAGGTAATAGGTGATGAAAGCTACTCTATTATTGCCTCACAGCTGATGGTCAAGTAATGACCCTAGGGAGATGGGTTGGGGGAGAGGGGTTCTTAAACAGATGGTCAGTTAAAGTGATTGTTCTAAACACCCCTAGTGCCTGGTGTAAACACAGCTGAGGTTTGATACAATCTGTGAAAACAGGCATACACTATCTAAGCTAATTATGGTGCCACAATGGTGGCAAATCAAATCAAGTTATTCAGCCTTTTGTCCTAGTTTGTACAGCCAGGGCCATTATACAACTCACATGGGTATTCAGCCTTTTGTCCTAGTTTGTACAGCCAGGGCCATTATACAACGCACATGGGTATTCAGCCTTTTGTCCTAGTTTGTACAGCAGGGCCATTATACAACTCACACGGGCATTCAGCAACCAATCAGCCCTTTGTTCTAGTTTGTACAGCAGGGCCATTATACAACTCACATGGGTATTCAGCAACCAATCAGCCTTTTGTCCTAGTTTGTACAGCCAGGGCCATTATACAACTCACATGGGTATTCAGCCTTTTGTCCTAGTTTGTACAGCCAGGGCCATTATACAACTCACATGGGTATTCAGCCTTTTGTCCTAGTTTGTACAGCAGGGCCATTATACAACTCACACAGGCATTCAGCAACCAATCAGCCCTTTGTTCTAGTTTGTACAGCAGGGCCATTATACAACTCACATGGGTATTCAGCAACCAATCAGCCGTTTGGCCTAGTTTATACAGCAGGGCCATTCTACATGGTGAAACTTTCCATGAATTCTGTTAGCAATTTTTTTCATTTATTCTAAATAAACTTTCCTTTAAGTAGGTTATGAATCAATATCGCATTTTAAACCTGACCATATACGAGTTTGTCAGTTATAATTTATGTCCTGTTCAGTTGTTTAAAGTTTCCATCACATATTGTTTGCAGTCAAAACAAAATTTAAACATATTGTCAGGAGGTCACAGTATCACCATTACAGATAAATATTGGGTAATTATACAACTCACATGGGTATTCAGCAACCAATCAGCCTTTTGTCCTAGTTTGTACAGCCAGGGCCATTATACAACTCACATGGGTGTTCAGCAACCAATCAGCCTTTTGTCCTAGTTTGTACAGCAGGGCCATTATACAACTCACATGGGTATTCAGCAAACAATCAGCCTTTTGTCCTAGTTTGCACAGCAGGGCCATTATACAACTCACATGGGTATTCAGCAACCAATCAGCCTTTTGTCCTAGTTTGTACAGCCAGGGCCATTATACAACTCACATGGGTGTTCAGCAACCAATCAGCCTTTTGTCCTAGTTTGCACAGCAGGGCCATTATACAACTCACATGGGTATTCAGCAACCAATCAGCCTTTTGTCCTAGTTTGAACAGCAGGGCCATTATAGAACTCACATGGGTATTCAGCAACCAATCAGCCTTTTGTCCTAGTTTGTACAGCCAGGGCCATTATACAACTCACATGGGTATTCAGAAACCAATCAGCCTTTTGTCCTAGTTTGTACAGCAGGGCCATTATACAACTCACATGTGTATTCAGCAACCAATCAGCCTTTTGTCCTAGTTTGTACAGCAGGGTCATTATACAACTCACATGGGTATTCAGCAACCAATCAGCCTTTTGTCCTAGTTTGTACAGCAGGGCCATTATACAACTCACACGGGTATTCAGCAAACAATCAGCCTTTTGTCCTAGTTTGCACAGCAGGGCCATTATACAACTCACATGGGTATTCAGCAACCAATCAGCCTTTTGTCCTAGTTTGTACAGCAGGGCCATTCTACATGGTGAAACTTTCCATGAATTTTGTTAGCAATTTTTTTCATTTATTCTAAATAAACTTTCCTTTAAGTAGGTTATGAATCAATATCGCATTTTAAACCTGACCATATACGAGTTTGTCAGTTATAATTTATGTCCTGTTCAGTTGTTTAAAGTTTCCATCACATATTGTTTGCAGTCAAAACAAAATCTAAACATATTGTCAGGAGGTCACAGTATCACCATTACAGATAAATATTGGGTAATGTATCACAGTATTATCATTTTTAGTTATTATTAGTTTAAGACAAAAATTGTCTATCAAATATGTCTCCACGGATATGAGTTTGCAGTCGATTTATCATGACCACGACGTCGATATGTCCTTTTCATGTCCGGATGGGTCCGAGATTCCCGGGTGATGCTCAAAGCGTATGGCTGTACTCACAACCTCGAAATATTTGACAAGGGCAGGTAACTGCATCAGGTTTTTAAATGGAGCGCACTCTGATGTTGGTTTGGGGCCATCCTTGGCCAAACAAACTTTTGCCAAACCAAACGTCAGACTATGTATCCACGAAAAACCAAAACTGCACATTTAAAACATTGTTAGGGTTTTCCTATATCTGGAGATATAGACCAGACACGAACGTGGACGAACAGACTGACAACAACGCTATAACATAATAACGTCGTCATCCAGGGCTAAATGCATAGTTGTATGACATTATGAAACATTATGCGAGCGTGTACATGTAGGTAATTCTAGAATGTTAAATGTGCTGCCTTCACATTTTATATTTCTGACATGGACGACTAGACTTGCCTAGTGTTACTAAAAAGGTACCATTGGGATTATCTCCCTTGAACGACCTGAATTTTTTCTGGGCTCAATCACGTGAATTTGTGGTTGTTATGGATCGTTTTTGGTTCGGCGAGACTCAGAACAGGTTAGCTGATTATGGGGATCACTCGGTTTACATCGATTTACGCTAGACAAGAATTAATGCGCGTGTGAAGATGTGGAAAATGTGGCTTACCGTCGATCCGACACGTTCGAAGCAGTTCTTCTCCATAACTCTCCCAACACTTCGTGTGGATCGATACAGAGAGTTACATTCTTCAACTACCTTTCGCATGCGCTGTTCGAAATAATCGTTTTATGAATTACTACTGTCTTTTCCTGTCATGAATTTACGTTAAGGGACATATCTTATCAACTAGACTCGTTTAGCATATCAGCAAACACAACTTAAAAACTATTTTCCCTCACTTCGTCCACAAACTTTTCCCGCCAAAATGCTCGCGTCTACGATCGGCCGCACTTAAAATTAGGACCTGAAAACCAGAGGGCGTGCATGTAAAATATGTATTATAAAGATTTTGAACCGGAGTATAACTGTCTTTCGATAAATTGAACAAAATTGGTGATGTAATCAGCCAGATTTAAAGCGATATATACATGCATACTGTTCACTGAAGAACGGTATTAGCACTCTTCATAATTGTTCCTAATCCAGCGTAACTCGGGGCTAGGGGTTGTTTAATCATCGTGTAGAATTAAGTCGCCACACTGAATATATGAACAGTTGCAATCAAAGCGCAACTCAGCAACTATTATCGACAACATATATATACTAGCATCGTACACGACCTGAATACTGATATCACTCATTCGCCTTTCGTCTTTCTGACATCTTTGAAAACTG